>NC_048586.1:29462729-29510229 GCF_013265735.2 Oncorhynchus mykiss
TCATATAACATTCAAATGAGGGCCTGTGTGTCTGTGGAGACTATGACATCATTTATTGTTTGTCTTTACATTGAAGTCAAATTCCTTGGTACAGTTTTGACTTTGGTTGCATAGATACAATCACACTCTCACAAACATAGACACACACAAGTACATTATTGTCCACCACACCCGAAGGAATCCCGATGTGGCTGTGCTATTCTTCATGCGTCAGACCCTAAAGTTCCCTCCCCAGTGCGGCAGACAGATGGACACTCTAACAAGGTAATGCTAGTGATTCATATGATATGGAATCTAATCAATCTGATTGCTCTCCTTATCAGAGAGGCTCTCCCTCCAATTACACTCTCACTCATTACAGTAGATGTCATTGATATAGACCTGCCCTGGAACGTACACACACACACACACACACACACACACACACACACACGCACGTACACACACACACACACACACACGCACGCACGCACGCACGCACGTACACGCACGCACGCACACACACACACACACACACACACACACACACACACACAAGCATAAACTGAACTGTTGACTGTAGAGCCTGTGGGCAGTTGTGTGTTGTGTATTGTGTGTTGTGTGTTGTGTGTTGTATTTTGTGTATTGTGTATTGTGTGTTGTGTATTGTGTTTTGTGTGTTGTGTATTGTGTTTTGTGTGTTGTATATTTTGTGTATTGTGTGTTGTATTTTGTGTATTGTGTATTGTGTGTTGTAGTTTGTGTATTGTGTATTGTGTGTTGTGTATTGTGTGTCGTGTATTGTGTTGTGTATTGTGTGTTGTGTATTGTGTTTTGTGTGTTGTATTTTGTGTATTGTGTATTGTGTGTTGTGTATTGTATATTGTGTGTTGTGTATTGTGTGTCGTGTATTGTGTTGTGTATTGTGTGTCGTGTATTGTGTTGTGTTTTGTGTGTTGTGTATTGTGTTTTGTGTGTTGTATTTTGTGTATTGTGTATTGTGTGTTGTGTATTGTATATTGTGTGTTGTGTATTGTGTGTCGTGTATTGTGTTGTGTATTGTGTGTTGTGAAGGGTCTGGACCTAGATATTCCTAAACAGACCACTACACACACACACATGCACGCGTGGGGTGGAGGGGGTGCCGCTATAAGGGTTGTGGGACAGGAAAGAGAAGAGCGGACCCCCACCCTCAACATGGAGGCTCAAGTTACTTTACGTTACGTTACAAAAAGAAAATTTCACATGTAAGAAAACTACAGTGTGTGGGTCTGTTTCTTTTGGGGTTTACAGCACATGTGACACTCTTTGTGGAAGTGAATTGGGGAAGAGAGGAGAGGAAAAGGTAGAGCCATGATGACAGGATATGCCTGGCCAGATGGGCAAACCCCAGATGTGGCCATGCCAGGTGTCAGCCCAGGTCACAGAGCTGGAACACCGTGGTCCCTTCATCTCTTCCATCCCTACCTACCACCCCCCCACTCCATCCATCCCTTTATCCCTTCATCTGTCTCGTGCTGCAGGATCTGCTGACAGAGAGAGAGAGAGAGAGAGAGAAAAATGGAGATAGTGAAGGAGAGGTAGGAGAGAGGGAAAGAGGAACAGGATTTAGAGAAAAACATCCCTGGTGTGTTTACCCTCATTGCAGAGCTGACGTTTGATGTGAGCCCTGCCACTGAGTCGGACCAGACACACACACACACACTCTCTCTCTCTCTCTCTCTCCCTCTCCCTCTCCCTCTCTCTCTCTCTCTCTCTCTCTCTCTCTCTCTCTCTCTCTCTCTCTCTCTCTCTCTCTCTCTCTCTCTCCCTCTCTCTCCCTCTCCCTCTCTCTCTCTCTCTCTCTCTCTCTCTCTGTCTCCCTCTCCCTCTCTCTCTCTCTCTCTCTCTCTCTCTCTCTCTGTCTCTCTCTCTCTCTCTCTTCTCTCTCTCTCTCTCTCTCTCTCTCTCTCTCTCTCTCTCTCTCTCTCTCTCTCTCAGCCTCTCACAACAGAGCATGGTACTGTTTAAAGCCCTGGCAGCATCACTTTAGTATTCCCTCTCGCTCTACACACTTCACCTATCTGTATCTCTCCTATCTGCAGTCTGGAGGGGGGAGACATGGCTGAGTTACTGGGCTTTCCACCGGACTGTGTGTCTGCCAAAACGAACTTGATGACCTGTACCCTAGCTCTCCTTCCTTCTCTCCTCTCTCTCCTTCCTTCTCTCCTCTTTCATTCCTTCTCTTCTCTCTCTCCTTCCTTCTCTCCTCTCTCATTCCTTCTCCCCTCTCTCATTCATTCTCTCCTCTCTCTCATTCCTTCTCTCTTCTCTCTCCTCCCCTCTCTCCTCTCTCTCCCTCCTTCTCTCCTCTCTCATTCCTTCTCTCTTCTCTCTCCTTCCTTCTCTCTTCCCCTCGCTCTACTCTCTCCTTCCTTCTCTCCTCTCTCCTCTTTCTCCTTCCTTCTCTCCTCTCTCCTTCCTTCTCTCCTTTCTCTCATTCCTTTTCCCTTCTCTCTCCTTCCCTCTCTCCTCTCTCTCCTTCCTTCTCACCTCTCTCATTCCTTATCTCTTCTCTCTCCTTCCTTTTCCCTTCTCTCTCCTTCCCTCTCTCCTCTCTCTCCTTCCTTCTCACCTCTCTCATTCCTTCTCTCTTCTCTCTCCTTCCTTCTCTCTTCCCCTCGCTCTACTCTCTCCTTCCTTCTCTCCTCTCTCTCATTCCTTCTCTCCTCTCTCTCATTCCTTCTCTCCTCTCTCCTTCCTTCTCTCCTCTCTCTCATTCCTTCTCTCCTCTCTCTCATTCCTTCTCTCTTCTCTCTCCTTCCAATCAATCAATCAATCAAATTTATTTTATATAGCCCTTCGTACATCAGCTGATATCTCAAAGTGCTGTACAGAAACCCAGCCTAAAACCCCAAACAGCAAGCAATGCAGGTGAAGAAGCACGGTGGCTAGGAAAAACTCCCTAGAAAGGCCAAAACCTAGGAAGAAACCTAGAGAGGAACCAGGCTATGTGGGGTGGCCAGTCCTCTTCTGGCTGTGCCGGGTGGAGATTATAACAAAACATGGTCAAGATGTTCAAATGTTCATAAATGACCAGCATGGTCGAATAATAATAAGGCAGAATAGTTGAAACTGGAGCAGCAGCACAGTCAGGTGGACTGGGGACAGCAAGGAGTCATCATGTCAGGTATTCCTGGGGCATGGTCCTAGGGCTCAGGTCCTCCGAGAGAGAGAAAGAAAGAGAGAATTAGAGAGAGCATATGTGGGATGGCCAGTCCTCTTCTGGCTGTGCCGGGTGGAGATTATAACAGAACATGGCCAAGATGTTCAAATGTTCATAAATGATCAGCATGGTTGAATAATAATAAGGCAGAACAGTTGAAACTGGAGCAGCAGCACAGCCAGGTGGACTGGGGAGAGCAAGGAGTCATCATGTCAGGTAGTCCTGGGACATGGTCCTAGGGCTCAGGTCCTCCGAGAGAGAGAAAGAGAGAAGGAGAGAATTAGAGAACGCACACTTAGATTCACACAGGACACCGAATAGGACAGGAGAAGTACTCCAGATATAACAAACTGACCCTAGCCCCCCGACACATAAACTACTGCAGCATAAATACTGGAGGCTGAGACAGGAGGGGTCAGGAGACACTGTGGCCCACTCCGAGGACACCCCCGGACAGGGCCAAACAGGAAGGATATAACCCCACCCACTTTGCCAAAGCACAGCCCCCACACCACTAGAGGGATATCTTCAACCACCAACATACCATCCTGAGACAAGGCTGAGTATAGCCCACAAAGACCTCCGCCACGGCACAACTTAAGGGGGGGGGGGGGCGCCAACCCAGACAGGATGACCGCATCAGTGACTCAACCCACTCAGGTGACGCACCCCCTCCAGGGACGGCATGAGAGAGCCCCAGTAAAGCCAGTGACTCAGCCCCTGTAATAGGGTTAGAGGCAGAGAATCCCAGTGGAAAGAGGGGAACCGGCCAGGCAGAGACAGCAAGGGTGGTTCGTTGCTCCAGAGCCTTTCCGTTCACCCTCCCACTCCTGGGCCAGACTACACTCAATCATATGACCCACTGAAGAGATGAGTCTTCAGTAGAGACTTAAAGGTTGAGACCGAGTTTGCGTCTCTGACATGGGTAGGCAGACCGTTCCATAAAAATGGAGCTCTATAGGAGAAAGCCCTGCCTCCAGCTGTTTGCTTAAAAATTCTAGGGACAATTAGGAGGCCTGCGTCTTGTGACCGTAGCGTACGTGTAGGTATGTACGGCAGGACCAAATCACAGAGATAGATAGGAGCAAGCCCATGTAATGCTTTGTAGGTTAGCAGTAAAACCTTGAAATCAGCCCTTGCTTTGACAGGAAGCCAGTGTAGAGAGGCTAGCACTGGAGTAATATGATCAAATTTTTTGGTTCTAGTCAGGATTCTAGCAGCCGTATTTAGCACTAACTGAAGTTTATTTAGTGCTTTATCCGGGTAGCCGGAGAGTAGAGCATTGCAGTAGTCTAACCTGGAAGTGACAAAAGCATGGATTCCTTCTCTCCTCTCTCATTCCTTCTCTCTTCTTTCTCCTTCCTTCTCTCTTCCCCTCGCTCTACTCTCTCCTTCCTTCTCTCCTCTCGACGAGGACAGTGAGCAGTGCATACACGATGAGTCTCTCTGGGACCAGATCCAGAGTTTCTGTTTTATCTTCTGGTCTACTTACTAGAGAAAGCACACTCCATCGCTTCAATTAGATATATGACATCCAGGGAAAAGACAAATATGTGCCTCATCTGTGCCGGTACAATTCCAATTCTATATCTATACATTCAGTCTGAGTGTGTGTCGTTAGGGCAGCTCTTCTCCTGCAGGTGTGTTGAAGCTGCTAGCTACAGCCTCAGCATTAGTTAGAGAAGGGAAGTGGAAAGATCCACACTGCAGCCCTGCCAACAGGTCCAAGCCTCTACCGGTCCACACTGCAGTGAGGCCCCCCTTCTCTCTCTAGTCAGGCCAAGCCCAGGGTATGATGCCTAGCCAGGGTATAGAGTTAGGGCTGCAGACAGTAAGTTCTATATAAGAGGAAGTTGAAAGTCTAACAATACCTAACGCTCTAAAGAAACATTGTTTCCTGGCTACTCCGTGCAGACAGGCAGAATGTTGAGGAATTTAGAACTTCATCTAAGAGTTCTAACTTCTCTAATCTGTCTCAGCATTGGCACAACTTCTTATTTGAGACCATTTTTGTTATTTGAACACTGCTTTCAGAGCTAGCACATTTGGTTTCTTGGAAGTTGTGGGAATGTACGTTTTCGGTTCCCAATTGGTTCTAGGAATGAAGCTGTTTCCTGACTGGTAAAAAGTTCTGAGAATGGAAGTAACAAGGTGGCCTGTTCTGGCAACAGGTTTTAATAAGACTGCTAGCTTAGGTTTACTGTTTTGAACTCCAACCACAGATAGGACCCATGGACACATCAGTGAGATTTGAACCTATGATCTTCTGTTCTTTATACATGGAGTTTGTCCACTGCCCCACCAGGATGAGCTACTGTATACAACGTATACATATACAACGCTGAATGTAATTAAATGTACTTTTTTAACTTTTGGGAAACGTTCTGTTAAAGCAGCAGTGTCAAACTCATTCCTCTAAGGGCCGAGTGTCTGCAGGTTTTTGTTTTTTCCTTTCAATTAAGCTCTAGACAACCAGATGTGGAGAGTTCCTTACTAATTAGTGTCCTTAATTCATCAATCAAGTACCAGGGAGGAGCAAAAACCAGCAGTTCTTAAGCACGACGCAACGCGGAGTGCCTGGATACAGCCCTTAGCCGTGGTATGTTGGCCATATACCACAACCCCCCGAGATGCCTTATTGCCGTTATAAACTGGTTACCAACATAATTAGAGCAGTAAAAATACATGTTTTGTCATACCTGTGGTATACGGTCTGATATACCACGGCTGTCAGCCAATCATCATTCAGGGCTCGAACCACCCAGTTTATAATGCCAAGCAACTATTCTACGCCTTTTCCCTTTTGTGAAGGTTGAATGCATCATAACTATAGGACAATCACGCTCTCGCCAAGCTCTAAGAAATGTATGGTTCTCAGAACATCACATTCTCGCTGGGTTGTTTGAATACACAGATCCAAACGTGCGGTGTTCACAAAGTGTAATGTATTGTTTATGACTAATCCCAGGACACCGGGTGACAGAGTTCCATTAAATGGTGAGTAATATTGATGTGGCTATGATTGTGACTTCAGTGGGAGGTTGGAGAAGAGATGGAGTTATTTATATAAAGCTGTGGAATAAGAACATTGTGAGGGGGTGGGAGGTAGCAGGGAACTAGGAACAGAGCCATGAGACAGTACAGAGGTGTTGCTGGGTATGAGGGAGTCTATCTTTATATCACTAACTCATGCCACATTGAAAAAATACTCAATTGTCCTACTTGAGTATAAGTAAAGATACCTTAATAAAAAATGACTCAAATAAAAGTGAAAGTCACCCAGTAAAATACTACTTGAGTAAAAGTCTAAAGGTATTTGGTTTTAAATATACTTAAGGATCAAAAGTCAATGGAATTGCTAAAATGTACTAAAATATCAAAAATATAAGCACAAACCATTTCAAATTCCTTATATTAAGCAAACCAGATGGGACACAATACAAAATATATTTGCTGATAGCCAGGGGCACACTCCAACACTCACACATCATTTACAAACAAAACATTTGTGTTTAGTGAGTCCGCCAGATCAGAGGCAGTAGGGATGACCAGGGATGTTCTCTTGATAAGTGAGTGAATTGGACCATTTTCCTGTCTAAATGTAACTAGTACTTTTTGGTGTCAGGGAAAATGTATGGATTCAAAAGTACATTATTTTCTTTAGGAATGTAGTGAAGTAAAAGTAAAAGTTGGCAAAAATATAAATGAGAAAGTACAGATACTCACAAAAACTACTTAAGTAGTACTTTAAAGTATTTTAAGTACTTTACACCATTGCACGACGATATGTTGAAAGATAAAACATGTACTTCATGCGTGTGCACCCTGCTGCCATCCACATATAACTGATCCTGGGGACAGAGAGACACCTCCACAGACTTAAACTGAGAGAAAGGAGGGACAGACAAAGAGAAGAATACTCTTATAAAAGACTTTGCATGTCTGTTTCATTCCTGTGGTTAGGGCACACCATAACGCACAATCCTAGACCACCTTTACTCCACACACAGAGAAGCATACAAAGCTCTTCCTCACCCTACATTTGGCAAATCTGACCATAATTCTATCCTCCTGATTCCTGCTTACAAGCAAAAACTAAAGCAGGAAGCACCAGTGACTCGGTCAATAAAAAAGTGGTCAAATGAAGCAGATGCTAAGCTACAGGATTATTTTGATAGCACAGACTGGAATATGTTCTGGGATTCTTCCCATGGCATTGATTTGTACAACACATCAGTCACTGGCTTCATCAATAAGTTCATCGATGACGTTGTCCCCACAGTGACTGTACGTACTGTGGTGTACAGCAGGTCAGCCACCAGGGGGAGACTCGCCGAGGCCTGGTGACAGACGGAGTATACATCACGAGGCGATGGCTCCATCTGCTGGACATGCCAGATCTTGACAGGCTCTCGGGCCAGGACTATTTGGGGCTGATTGGGGATTGGTGAGTATTGAACGGCTGATTGCTCACCAGCTGTACAAGTCCCATAAAGCTGCCAGAAGGGCAGCACACAGGGGAGAGACTGGGGGAGGAAAGGACTCCCGTATAGTTGGGGACGGCACCAGAGGTAACAGAAGGGAGTTCAGTTTTTGATCCCCACAGGATACAGCAAGGCCCCGGAGCCCAGAAGATGGTATCCCAGAGAGAGTTCTTTTCTTTTGGACTTCTCTTTTAATAAACACCTTTGAAACTGAGCTAATCCTACTCTGTCTGTGTCTGATCTGTGTAAACGTTTTGACCCAACCCCCTGGTCTGCCGCAAGTGGTGGAGAATGCGGGCACTCTGATATCGTGGTCAGATCAGGGTTGACGTTTACGTAGCATCAGCATGGACAAGTTGATAGCTCAGTTCATCCGGGCCCAACAGGCGGTTCAGGAACGAACCCTGGAGGAACAGCGGCTACAAAACGTCCTCCTCATTGAGGAAATCAGGAGGAGCGTCTTCTGAATCACATCCAAACAAGTTTTAAATCAAGCTAACAGAAGATACCGACATCGAAACCTACCTCTGTACGTTTGAACGGACAGCACTACGGGAAGGATGGCTAAGGCAGAAGTGGGCCTGTCTGCTGGCCCTGTTCAACTCTGGGAATGCCCAAAAGGCGTATTGGGACCTGAATGATGAACAGGCGGCTAACTATGACGGACTCAAACAGGAGATACTCTGCCGCTACGGGTACAGCCTGGCCCATCGGGTTCAACTATTCCACGACTGGAGGTTCGTAGCCGACGCATCATCCTGAGCCAAGATGAGCGACCTACTGCGCGTCACCAGGGGATGGCTCCTATCTGACGTATCCACCCTCTCCATCCTAGACAAAGTGTTTCTGGATCGCTTCCTATGGGCACTACCCCACAAAATGAAGAGGGCAGCGAGTCTATGCGCGCCCCAGACCTTGGAAGGCCTCCTGGAAGCAGTGGAGATGCATCAGAACACTCAGGCCCTGCTGAGGGAGAGCCGGGCCGAGTCGGCGACCCGTTCGAGGAGTCGGAAGGACAGCCCCACTGCTGTGTACCCCGAACCGACAGTCGGCAGGGCCAAGGGACCACAAACCCGTGGAGAGACGGCTGTGGTAGGGCCGACCCGCCACCGACGACCCCAGGTAGATGGGGACCGAAGGAGATGTTTTGAGTGTGGCGCCCGGGGGCACACTGCCTGGAATTTCCCGGCTCGAGAGGAGTCGATGCCTTCAGCAAGCCCCGGAGGCGAGGTGGGTCACGCAGTGAACTACGTCACCTCCTGTTGGGCACACCACAAATCAACTGCACCCATGGTCCCGGTGAA
Organism: Oncorhynchus mykiss; assembly: GCF_013265735.2. Classification (NCBI taxonomy): domain Eukaryota; kingdom Metazoa; phylum Chordata; class Actinopteri; order Salmoniformes; family Salmonidae; genus Oncorhynchus; species Oncorhynchus mykiss. The sequence goes on from NC_048586.1 coordinate 29,471,702, forward strand.
GGTTGACGGACATGACACGGAAGCTCTATTAGACTACGGAAGTATGGTTACCCTCATAACCACGAGCCTGCTGAATCAAGATACCGAACGTGGTAGGGAGATGTCCATTTACTGTGTTCACGGGGACACAAAGCGGTATCCAACCATATGGGCCAACATCGTGATGCCACAAGGGAACTGCCAGATGACGGTGGGTGCGATACCAGAGTTGCTGGTACCTCTCCTAGTTGGACGAGATTGTCCGCTGTTCGTGGCACTGTGGGGGCACGAGCTGAGGAAGAAGGTACGAGCTATCCAAAGACGAGAGCGAGGACAACCCATCGCCTGTGCGGCCCGGAAGCAAACGGTTGATCAACCTGTATCTACGGGTGCCGGAGGGGGTACCGGAACCCGATACCCCTGGGGAACCATGGAAGGAAGAGCCCAGCCTCCCCCTCCTCAACTTTGATGGGCCAGTCGAAACACCCCCTGAGGGGACAATTCGGGATGGCCCAGTGGGAAGATCCTAACTTGAAAGCCGCCACAGCCCAAGTGATAGCGGTGGATGGACAGCTACATCCAGGGGTGAGTGACCGGCGATACCCCCATTTCCAAATCAAGAATAACCTTTGGTAACAGGTGTCATGCCAACAGGGAGAACTTTGAGAGGTATTGTTGCTGCCCCGACGGTATGTGGGAACCTTGCTTCAGCTGACCCACACCCACTTGTTGGGGGTGCACCTGGGAATGGAGAAGACCTGGGAATGGATTGCCGCCCGGTTCAACTGGCCCGGGATGAGGAGGGCCGTGGAAGATTACTGTCACAGCTGCCCAGAGTGTCAAATCACTGCCCCAAAGGCACACTTCCGAAACCCACTGGTCCCCCTACCGATCATCGAGGTGTCCTTTGAATGCATCACCATGGACATAGTGGGACCCCTGGTATAAACAGCATGAGGACACTGGTACATCCTGGTAATATTGGACTATGCCACCCGGTATCCTAAGGCCATTCCCCCTACAGGTGGCGGTATCCAAGGGAATCGCCCAGGAACTGTGCCACCTCTTTAGCCGGGTGGGCATCCCGAACGAGATCCTGACAGACCAAGGTACTGAGTTTATGTCCCGCCTAATGAAAGATGTGTGTGCTCTCATGCAGATCAAGCAGATCCCGTCCTCTGTCTCCCAACCGCAGACGGATGGGCTCGTTGAGCGGTTCAATAAAATGCTCAAACAGATGCTGCGGAAGGTCATCGAGCAGGATGGGAAGAACTGGGATCAGCTACTACCCCGCCTAATGTTCTCAATCGGAGAAGTACCCCAGTCCTCCTAGGGGTTTTCTCCAATCTAACTCCTCTACAGGAGGAAGACACGAGCCCTACTGGACCTCACCAAGGAGGTGTGGGAAGCCCAACCGACCCCCTAACGCAGCGTGGTAGAGCACGTGGAGATGATGAGGGAGCGCATGACAGTCGTATGGCCAATCGTGAGGGAACATATGGAGAGGGCCCAACGTGCCCAAGCCCAGGTCTACAATCAGGGACAGGGTGTTGGTCTTAATCCGCACGGCCAAAAGTAAGTTCCTGGCAACATGCCACGGGCCATACGAGTAGTTACGCGAACAACCGCGAACCACAAGAAATGCAAACGAGCATTCGAGGAGATGGAGTACCTGGGGTATTTGATCGGACAGGGGAATGTCAAGCCCCAGGAGAGGAAGGTTCACGCACCAAGACACAGGTAAAGTCCTTCCTGGGACTGGCAGGATCCTATAGCCGGTTTATCCCCAACTTTGCGGCTATAGCTTCCCCCCTCACAGATCTAACCAGGGCCCGCCTCCCGAAAACAGTGAAATGGACGGACGAGACAGAAGCAGCGTTCAGCCGCCTAAAGGAAGCGCTGTGCTCCCATCCGATTCTAATAACGCCCGATTTCCAGGTGCCGATGGTTATCCAGACGGATGCATGTGATACGGGACTAGGGGCCGTTCTGTCCCAAATACACGATGGGGAGGAGCACCCCATCATGTACATCAGCCGAGAGCTGATACCTAGAGAAAAAAACTACTCTATTGTTGAGAAAGAGTGTCTAGCCTTGAAGTGGGCGCTAGACACTCTCAAGTATTACCTGTTAGGTAACAACTTCACCCTGGTCATGGACCATGCTCCCCTGGTCTGGATGGCCAGGGGAAAGGACACAAATGATCCGGTCACCAGGTCGTTCTTGTCCCTTCAACGTTTCTCTTTTTCTGTTGTGCACAGGTCAGGGGCGAGGCATGGAAATGCAGATGCACAATCGAGAAGGGAGACATACGTTGCACTGATGACAGTCCTCTCCTCGACAAAGCTAAGGGTAGGGTGAGGGGGGGGGGGGGGGGGGGGGGGGGTACAGCAGGTCAGCCACCAGGGAGAGACTCGTCGAGGCCTGGTGACAGACGGAGTACATCACGAGGCAATGGCTCCATCTGCTGGACGTGCCAGGCCTCAACGGGCTCTCGGGCCAGGACTAATTGGGGCTGATGGGAGACTGCTGTACAAGTCCCATAAAGGGCTGCCAGAAGGGCAGCACACAGGGGAGAGACTAGGGGAGGAAAGGACTACTGTATAGTTGGGGACGGTACCAGGTAACAGAAGGGAGTTCAGTTTTTGATCCCACAGAATACAGCAAGGCCCCGGAACCCAGAAGACAGTATCCCGGAGAGGGTCTCTTGGGGGAGACCTATTCTTTTCTTTTGGACTTTTATTTGAATAAACATCTTTGAAACTGAGCTAATCCACTGTCCATGTCTGATCTTTGTAAACATTTTGACCCAACCCCCTGGTTTGCCACAGTACATTTCCCAACCAGATGCCATGGATTACAGGCAACATCCGCACTGAGCTAAAGGGTAGAGCTGCTGCTTTCAAGGAGTGGGACTCTAACCCGAAAGCTTGTAAGACATCACTCTATACCCTCCGACGAACCAGGCAAAGTGCCATTACGGGACTAAGATCAAGTCGTACTACACCGGCTCCGACACTCATCAGATGTGGCAGGACTTGCAAACTATTAGAGACTACAAAGGGTAGCACCGCCGCAAGCTGCCTAGTGACATGAGCCTACCAGACGAGCTAAATTACTTTTATGCTCGCTTCGTGGCAAGTAACACTGAAACATGCATGAGAGCATCAGCTGTTCCGGACAACTGTGTGATCACGCTCTCCGTAGCCGATGTGAGTAAGACCTTTTAAACAGGTCAACATTCACAAGGCCGCAGGGCCAGACGGATTACCAGGACGTGTACTCCGAGCATGCGCTGACTAACTGGCAAGTGTCTTCACTGACATTTTCAACCTCTCCCTGTCCAAGTCTGTAATACCAACTTGTTTCAAGTAGACCACCATAGTCCCTGTGCCCAAGAACACTAAAGTAACCTCTCTAAATGACTTCCGACCCGTAGCACTCACGTCGGTAGCCATGAAGTGCTTTGAAAGGCTGGTCATGGCTCACATCTACACCATTATCCCAGAAACCCTAGACCCACTCCAATTTGCATACTGTCCCAACAGATCCACAGATGATGCAATCTCTGTTGCACTCCACACTGCCCTTTCCCACCTAGACAAAAGGAACACCCATTTGAGAATACCATTCATTGATGACAGCTCAGCGTTCAACACCATAGTGCTCTCAAAGCTCATAACTAAGCTAAGGACCATGGGACTAAACACCTCCTTTTGCAACTGGATCCTGGACTTCCTGATGGGATGCCCCCAGGTGGTAAGGGTAGGTAACACATCCGCCACGCTGATCATTAACACGGGGGCCTCTCAGTCCCCTCCTGTACTCCCTGTTCACTCATGGCCAGGCACGACTCAACACCATCATTAAGTTAGCTGATGACACAACAGTGGTAGGCCTGATCACCGACAATGATGAGGGAGAGGTCAGAGACCTGGTAGTGTGGTGCCAGGACAACAACCTCTCTCTCAACGTGATCAAGACAAAAGGAGATGATTGTGGACTACGGGAAAAGTAGGACCGAGCAGGACCTACCTACTAATTTTACTGCTGCTCTTAATTGTTTGTTACTTTTATTTCTTATTTTTGTAGGTATTTTTCTTAAAACTGCATTGCTGTTTAAGGGCTTGTAAGTAAGCATTTCACTGTAAGGTTTACACCTGTTGTAAACAGGTTTGATTTGATCGTGGGTATCACCTATGCTGTAGTGTAGATCCATACACTAACCTCTAACCCCCTGGACTGAGTTCCAGTTCAATGACCCGGACTTCCTATTAACCTCTGATTAGAGCCCTAGGGCCTCGACCTTCCCCATTGCTGTTTACAGTAAAACACTCAAGTGTATGAATGTTGCGTAGCGTGACACTGAGATGTGTATGTGTCTATCTGTGTTTGTGTGTGTCTGTGTTTGTGTCTGTCTGTGTTTGTGTGTGTGTCTGTCTGTCTGTGCGTTGCCTTGCGTGCCACAGGCCGGTGCTGTGAGAAGCTGGCTGTGTGTGAATGTGTATCTTAACCTCCTAATCCACATTCTTTCCTAAACAAAAGCAGCCAGGTTGGTATTTAGGAAACACTTTGTGGTTTTCCAAGTCCTCTCACACCACACACTGAAAACTCATGGCCAGGGTCAGAAGGCCTGTTTGAGGGTACATAGAGGAGACAGCGTATACAGAGTTTGTGAGTGTTTATGAGAGTTTATTTGGTTATGACTATTATATGAGGAGAGAGAGGGAAGGCAGTTATGACAGATGGTGTACGTAAGTCAATTTCTATTTGTATGTGTGTGCACTGTGTACGTGTGGAACAACAGAGGAGAGAGCATGTGTGTATATGTGGTGGTTATGAAACAGAGATTTATAGTTACACAAGAGAAGACTCTGACCGTCTAACACAACTACAACCCTACTGGCTGCCTAAACCAGATAAAAACAGATAGAGGGAGATAGCGATAGCGAGAGAGGAAGCAAAAGATTAAGAGAAAATAAAATAGAGAAAGCAAAAAGAAAGAGTGAGAGAAAGATGAAGCAAAATAGAGAGATTGTGAGAAAAAGGTCAAGAAAAAGAGATTGAAGGAAAGAGAAAAAGCAGAAGCAAAAAACAGAGGGTGATTAGATTCGGATTAGTCTTGAACTTGCTGCTCTCTGGCTATAACTGTTCTGGAGTGAGTCATGTATTTGTATGTTTTATGTGGATCCCAGGATGAGTAGCTGCTGTATGTGCAGTAACTAATGGGATCCTAATAAACTAAACTAAACTGAGACTGATCATTCAGAATCACTGTGTTCACATTAGAAGTGGTAGTTCTTTTTCCCTGCTCTCCACTCCTCTTCTCCTTTTTTATTTCCTCCTCCTCCCCCTTCTCTTCCCTTTCTTTCCCCTCCCCTCTTCCTCATGTGGGACAGTCAGAGCCAGTTTCCTCAGTCTCATGATGGTCTGCAGACCCAGAAGAACAGAGAGAGACAGAGAAATCTGCAGACACAGAGAGAGGCATATGCAGACACAGAGGGAGAGAAGTCTGCAGACAGAAAGAGAGAGAAAGACATCTGCAGACAGAGGGAGAAGTCTGCAGACAGAAAGAGAGAGAAAGACATCTGCAGACAGAGAGAGAAGTCTGCAGACAGACAGAGAGAGAGAGAGAGAGACATCTGCAGACACAGAGAGAGAGAGTGAGACATTGCAGACAGAGAGAGAGAGACATCTGCAGACATAGAGCGACATCTGCAGACAGAGAGACTGTATATATATATATATACATACATATATATATATATAATATGACATTTGTAATGTCTTTATTGTTTTGAAACTTCTGTATGTGTAATGTTTACTGTTAATTTTTATTGTTTATTTCACTTTTGTATATTATCTACCTCACTTGCTTTGGCAATGTTAACACGTTTCCCATGCCAATAAAGCCCCTTGAATTGAATTGAATTGAGAGAGAGAGACATCTGCAGACACAAAGAGAGAGAGAGAGAGAGAGAGAGAGAGAAGTTATTTTGGAACTTCTGTGAGTGTAATGTTTGCTGTCAATTTTTTACTGTTTATTTCACTTTTGTTTTATCTATTTCACTTGCTTTGGCAATGTTAACATGTGTTTCCCATGCCAATAAAGCCCCTTGAATTGAAATTGAATTAAATTGAGAGAGAGACATCTGCAGACAGAGAGGAAGAGAGACATCTGCAGACACAAAGAGAGAGAGAGACATCTGCAGACACAGAGAGAGAGACATCTGCAGACACAGAGAGAGAAACAGACATCTGCAGACACAGCGAGAGAGAGAGACATCTGCAGACACAGAGAAAGTCTGCAGACACAAAGAGAGAGAGACATCTGCAGACACAGAGAGAGAAATAGACATCTGCAGACACAGAGAGAGAGAGACATCTGCAGACACAGAGAGAAACAGACATCTGCAGACACAGAGAGAGAGAGACATCTGCAGACACAGAGAGAGTCTGCAGACACAAAGCGAGAGAGAGAGAGAGAGAGAGAGAGACATCTGCAGACAGAGAGGAAGAGAGACATCTGCAGACACAAAGAGAGAGAGACATCTGCAGACACAGAGAGAGTCTGCAGACACAAAGCGAGAGAGAGAGAGAGAGAGAGAGAGAGACATCTGCAGACAGAGAGGAAGAGAGACATCTGCAGACACAAAGAGAGAGAGACATCTGCAGACAGAGAGGAAGAGAGACATCTGCAGACACAAAGAGAGAGAGACATCTGCAGACACAGAGAGAGAAATAGACATCTGCAGACACAGAGAGAGAGAGACATCTGCAGACACAGAGAGAAACAAACATCTGCAGACACAGAGAGAGAGAGACATCTGCAGACACAGAGAGAGTCTGCAGACACAAAGCGAGAGAGAGAGAGAGAGAGAGAGAGACATCTGCAGACAGAGAGGAAGAGAGACATCTGCAGACACAAAGAGAGAGAGACATCTGCAGACACAGAGAGAGAGACATCTGCAGACACAGAGAGAGAAACAGACATCTGCAGACACAGCGAGAGAGAGAGACATCTGCAGACACAGAGAAAGTCTGCAGACACAAAGAGAGAGAGACATCTGCAGACACAGAGAGAGAAATAGACATCTGCAGACACAGAGAGAGAGAGAGACATCTGCAGACACAGAGAGAGAGAGACATCTGCAGACACAGAGAGAAACAGACATCTGCAGACACAGAGAGAGAGAGACATCTGCAGACACAGAGAGAGTCTGCAGACACAAAGCGAGAGAGAGAGACATCTGCAGACACAGAGAGAGAGAAATATGCAGACACAAAGAGAGAGAGAGAGAGAGAGAGAGAGACATTTGCAGACAGAGAGAGAAACAGACATCTGCAGACACAGAGAGAGAGAGAGACATCTGCAGACACAGAGAGAGAAACAGACATCTGCAGACACAGAGAGAGAGAGACATCTGCAGACACAGAGAGAGTCTGCAGACACAAAGCGAGAGAGAGAGAGAGAGAGAGAGAGAGAGAGAGAGAGAAATCTGCAGACACAAAGCGAGAGAGAGAGAGAGAGAGAGAGAGAGAGAGAAATCTGCAGACACAAAGCGAGAGAGAGAGAGAGAGAGAGAGAGAGAGAGAAATCTGCAGACACAAAGCGAGAGAGAGAGAGAGAGAGAGAGAGAGAGAGAGAAATCTGCAGACACAAAGCGAGAGAGAGAGACATCTGCAGACACAAAGCGAGAGAGAGAGAGTCTGCAGACACAAAGCGAGAGAGAGAGAGTCTGCAGACACAAAGCGAGAGAGAGAGAGAGAGAGAGAGAGAGAGAGAGAAATCTGCAGACACAAAGCGAGAGAGAGAGAGAGAGAGAGAGAGAGAGAGAGAGAAATCTGCAGACAAAGCGAGAGAGAGAGAGAGAGAGAGAGAAATCTGCAGACACAAAGCGAGAGAGAGAGACATCTGGAGACACAGAGAGAGAAAGAAATATGCAGACACAAAGAGAGAGAGAGAGACATCTGGAGACACAGAGAGAGAGAGAGAGACATCTGCAGACACAGAGAGAGAGAGAGACATCTGCAGACACAGAGAGAGAGAGACATCTGCAGACACAGAGAGAAACAGACATCTGCAGACACAGAGAGAGAGAGACATCTGCAGACACAGAGAGAGTCTGCAGACACAAAGCGAGAGAGAGAGACATCTGCAGACACAGAGAGAGAGAAATATGCAGACACAAAGAGAGAGAGAGAGAGAGAGAGAGAGAGAGAGAGAGAGAGAGAGAGAGAGAGAGAGACATTTGCAGACAGAGAGAGAAACAGACATCTGCAGACACAGAGAGAGAGAGAGACATCTGCAGACACAGAGAGAGAAACAGACATCTGCAGACACAGAGAGAGAGAGAGACATCTGCAGACACAGAGAGAGTCTGCAGACACAAAGCGAGAGAGAGAGAGAGAGAGAGAGAGAGAGAGAGAAATCTGCAGACAAAGCGAGAGAGAGAGAGAGAGAGAGAGAGAGAAATCTGCAGACACAAAGCGAGAGAGAGAGAGAGAGAGAGAGAGAGAGAGAAATCTGCAGACACAAAGCGAGAGAGAGAGAGTCTGCAGACACAAAGCGAGAGAGAGAGAGTCTGCAGACACAAAGCGAGAGAGAGAGAGAGAGAGAGAGAGAGAGAGAGAAATCTGCAGACACAAAGCGAGAGAGAGAGAGAGAGAGAGAGAGAGAGAGAGAAATCTGCAGACAAAGCGAGAGAGAGAGAGAGAGAGAGAGAGAGAGAGAAATCTGCAGACAAAGCGAGAGAGAGAGAGAGAGAGAGAGAAATCTGCAGACACAAAGCGAGAGAGAGAGACATCTGGAGACACAGAGAGAGAAAGAAATATGCAGACACAAAGAGAGAGAGAGAGACATCTGGAGACACAGAGAGAGAGAGAGAGACATCTGGAGACACAGAGAGAGAGAGAGAGACATCTGGAGACACAGAGAGAGAAAGAAATATGCAGACACAGAGAGAGAGAGAGAGAGAGAGAGAGACATCTGGAGACACAAAGAGAGAGAGAGAGACATCTGGAGACACAGAGAGAGAGAGAGAGACATCTGGAGACACAGAGAGAGAAAGAAATATGCAGACACAGAGAGAGAGAGAGAGACATCTGGAGACACAGAGAGAGAGAGAGAGACATCTGGAGACACAGAGAGAGAGAGAGAGAAATCTGCAGACACAAAGCGAGAGAGAGAGACATCTGGAGACACAGAGAGAGAAAGAAATATGCAGACACAAAGAGAGAGAGAGAGACATCTGGAGACACAGAGAGAGAGAGAGAGACATCTGGAGACACAGAGAGAGAGAGAGAGACATCTGGAGACACAGAGAGAGAAAGAAATATGCAGACACAGAGAGAGAGAGCGAGAGAGAGAGAGAGACATCTGGAGACACAAAGAGAGAGAGAGAGACATCTGGAGACACAGAGAGAGAGAGAGAGACATCTGGAGACACAGAGAGAGAAAGAAATATGCAGACACAGAGAGAGAGAGAGACATCTGGAGACACAAAGAGAGAGAGAGAGACATCTGGAGACACAAAGAGAGAGAGAGAGACATCTGGAGACACAGAGAGAGAGAGAGAGACATCTGGAGACACAGAGAGAGAAAGAAATATGCAGACACAAAGAGAGAGAGAGAGAGAGAGACATGAAGAGGGCAGTGAGTCTACGCGTGCCCCAGACCTTGGAGGACCTCCTGGGAGCAGTGGAGACACATCAGAACACTGAGGGAACAGAAGGACAACTCCACTGCCGTATACCCTGGACCAACAGTCAGTGGGGCTAAAGGGCCGCAGAACCGTGAAGAGATGGCCGGGGAGAGACGGCTGGGGAGAGACGACCCACCGCCAACGAATTGGAGATTGGGAGACAAGGACAGGGTAATCCTGGCAGGGGCTCTTAGGAGAAGATTGGGAGACAAGGACAGGGTAATCCTGGCAGGGGCTCTTAGGAGAAGATTGGGAGACAAGGACAGGGTAATCCTGGCAGGGGCTCTTCTAAGAAAGGCCTCTAGTCATTTACACGCAAACTAGCAAGGATTTAACACTGATGTCTGCAAAATACTGCAACAATGTGTTATTCCTATAGTAGATGGATTTACATGCATTCACATACACATGCAGCAAACACACATACACGCCACACTAGTCCAGTCAGTCAGATTGAGGTGATGCAGTCAGTAATTACACTGGCAGATTAATGATTCAAGATCTGGACAGGTCCTATTACACCACAGGTGCTAAGGCCTGATCGGGTCACACACACACTTCATGGGATCTGCTCTGTATGTGTTTGTGTGAGAGAGAGACATCATATGCTGTTCTGTCAGGATGATGGTGTGATAGCCTCTATCATTAAAGGGGCAGTGCAGTCAAAATTCAGTTTTGCCTGTGTTTTATATATTATACAACAGCTGATGAAACTAACGCTGTAAAAATGTTATTTCCTGATAGTTGCTGGTTGAAAATACAATCTACACGGGACCTGACATCACCATGTGATAAATTGGTTAGTAGACCAATAACTGTTTCAAACCCTCGTTTTCAACTTCCCCCTCCCCACTCCCAGATAGTCCTAGCAAATTTCTAGCCTGAGAAATAGTTTTTTTGTTAAAAAGCAATTATTGCCCATTTGAATGGAAATCTATTACAGTAAGGTAGGCTACTCAATTGTTACCCATAAATTATTTGATATCAATATAAAAATGGCTGCACTGGGCCTTTAACACTGACACTCCTCAACTTACACACTGTCATCTGACACACTTGAGAGAACATTCCCTTACCAGTCTAATTAGGCCATTACCTAATGTTTTCATAGGAATGTTCCAGTGATGTGTTAGGACTGTTTCCAAGAGACCGTTCCCTTAATGTCAAACCAGAACTTACCAGAACGTGGTCACCATGTTCTCAGAATATTCAATATTAATGTTCTAGACACGTTTCATGGGAACGTTGCAAGAACATTCATGTATCCAGTTTTCTGAGGGTTAGGAGAATATTTAATCAACGTCACACCAAACACACAAAGAACATGGTTGCCATGTTCTCAGAATATAAGATATTAAAGGAATTCTCTGGTACTTTTCTATACTTTTTGCAGATAAGTTGGTGGCGGTCGGTGCCATTTAAGAGGGAGGGGAAAAATAAAATGATGAGCACGGCCTTACTTCTATTACAGCATATTGGATGACTGTCATTCATATTCCATTCACCCAGCTCAATGTAACATCAATAGGTTTAGGCTACTACATGATGCTCAAATCTGACCTATTCCCATCATGAGGTTGCAACAACCTAGCCTACAAATGAAAGTTTATAACGTGGGTGCACAGGTTGAGAGACAAGTTGGAGTAATCATGGTGACAGACAGTGACGTCCTAAAAACGTCTTAACTCAATGAGTCTCATCGTGACACAGTCCCGATTTGGAATTTGAACCTTCTTTCAATTTCTTGTGTTGAGCTACAGACTTCTGGGTTGTATCATTGGATGTATCTATTTCTTCTGCATCCTAATGGTACCACCCATTAGTCTGTGTAATTAACAGGGGATGAGCTAGAGCGGTGTTTGTGAGACAAGTGCCGGGGTCATTTTACATAAACGTCTGTAGAGTCCGAATGGTTTGATTTACGGTATCTATGAAAAGCTGAGACTGTCATGCATATGTAACATGTTTTCCTCTATGACGCTCACAAGCTACACAAGAGTCGTTAGAAGGTAAGCAACTTGGTTGGGGGTGTGGCCACAAAAAAGGTGAACTCATCATGAGAGGCCGCAGTGGCTCGCGGGTCTGCGTACCCTCATCCATACCCTCATCCATACGCACCTCCATACCTTTTACAGCTAATTTCCTGTAATTCTACATATCATGCCATAGGGTGGAGAGAAATGTTTGCGGTTTTTAATATAATATCTGACTGAGACTGACCATGATAACAAGTTTAGATAGCTGGCCGCAAAACTAACTTAGCAATCTAAAAAAGGTTAGCTGACTGACGATCAGTGACTGACATAACAAGGGTAAAACTGCTGATGCACAACCAAATTTTGAAATTACACCTTGTTTAGTCTACTATAAAATTGTTTTGGGGGGAATTGATCCGAGGGCCTTCAAAAGAGGGGCCGCCAGTTGCCCATCCTTGTTCTACACAGAAGATCATAGGAAATCCAAGGACATAGTGTCTATAATAATGTAATAAGCTCACATAGTTGCTGTCACAAACTTCACACAGTTGTCACTGTCTAGTTGGATATTCATTTCCCACTGAGAAAAACATTTCTATACTTAGGAATTCATTCATGTTGCTTTGTGCTTATTTTTGCTTTGTGTTGTCCTTATTTTTTTAATTGACATTTGTCAATAAAACAAATTAATTCAACTGTTTATGTCAACTTGTTTTGTGTTCTACTTGTAGTCCTGGTTGTCCTGAAAATAAAATGGTCAAACACTCCATTGTGCGGCTAAATATAAGGGCCGGAGATACAGTTGAAGTAGAACGTTTTTCATTCACCTTAGCCAAATACATTTAAACTCAGTTTTTCACAATTCCTGACATTTAATCCTAGTAAACATTCCCTGTCTTAGGTCAGTTAGGATCACCACTTTATTTTAAGAACGTGAAATGTCAGAATAATAATTAAGATAATTATTTATTTCAGCTTTTATTTCTTTCATCATATTCCCAGTGGGTCAGAAGTTTACATACACTCAATTAGTATTTGATAGCATTGCCTTTAAATTGTTTAACTTGGGTCAAACGTTTCGGGTAGCCTTCCACAAGCTTCCCTCAATAAATTGGGTGAATTTTGGCCCATTCCTCCTGACAGAGCTGATGTAACTGAGTCAGGTTTGTAGGCCTCCTTGCTCGCACATGCCTTTTCAGTTCTGGACACAAATTCTCTATAGGATTGAGGTCAGGGCTTTGTGATGACCACTCCAATACCTTGACTTTGTTGTCCTTAAGCCATTTTGCCACAACTTTGGAAGTATGCTTGGGGTCATTGTCCATTTGGAAGACCCATTTGCGACCATTTTTTAACTTCCTGACTGATGTCTTGAGATGTTGCTTCAATATATGCACATCATTTTCCTACCTCATGTCGTCATCTATTTTGTGAAGTGCACCAGCTCCTCCTGCAGCAAAGCACCCCCACAACATGATGCTGCCACCCCGGTGCTTCACGGTTGGGATGGTGTCTTCGGCTTGTAAGCCTCCCCCTTTTTCCTCCAACCATAACGATGGTCATTATGGCCAAACAGTTCTATTTTTTGTTTCATCAGACCAGAGGACATTTCTCCAAAAAGTACGATCTTTGTCCCCATGTGCAGTTACACACCGTAGTTTGGTTTTTCATGGCGGTTTTGGAGCAGTGGCTTCTTCCTTGCTGAGCAGCCTTCGGGTTATGTCGATATAGGACTCATTTTACTGTGGATATAGATACTTTTGTACCTGTTTCCTCTAGCGTCTTCACAAGGTGCTTTGCTGTTGTTCTGGGATTGATTTGCACTTTTAGCACCAAAGTACGTTCCTCTCTAGGAGACAGAATGCGTCTCCTTCCTGAGCGGTATGACGGCACAACGGCACATGTTAACCACATTCTGGTTAAGTTCTGTTTGACATTAAGGGAATGTTCTCCTAACTTACACAAAAGCATGCTAAATAGGTTATTAGAATCAGAATCACCTTTATTAATTTACACATACTCAGAATTTTACTGGGTGATAAGGTGCTGCTAGTGATAAACAACATTTAGAGATACAATACAGACAGAGTTCAAACAAAGTCTACATACATTATGTACAACTAGGTAGAGTGAGCATAGAGCTACAGTATGAGAATGAGCAGAAATACACATGTACAGTGGGTTGATATACAGTGGAAATACACATTTACAGTGTCAATATATGTATCTGAGTTGAATCTTTTTTTTTTACAGGGAGAGTGCACATTAATCAATGTTTCAGTAAAGTGCCGGTTTTAGCCAGCCGGCTAATTTTCAACCACCACCCCTGGGCAGGTAATTAAAAACAATTACAATACAGACAAACAAACAATGAACAGTGAGCACATGCAGAACAACATAGAACAAACAACACGTAGCATGCAGATAGAGCAACATAGAACAAGCAACACGTAGCACGCAGACAGAGCAACATAGAACAAGCAACACGTAGCACGCAGACAGAGCAACATAGAACAAGCAACACGAAGCACGCAGACAGAGCAACATAGAACAAGCAACACGTAGCACGCAGACAGAGCAACATAGAACAAGCAACTCGTAGCACGCAGACAGAGCAACATAGAACAAGCAACACGTAGCGCGCAGACAGAGCAACATAGAACAAGCAACACGTAGCGCGCAGACAGAGCAACATAGAACAAGCAACACGTAGTGCGCAGACAGAGCAACATAGAACAAGCAACACGTAGCACGCAGACAAAGCAACATAGAACAAGCAACACGTAGCGCGCAGACAGAGCAACATAGAACAAGCAACACGTAGCGCGCAGACAGAGCAACATAGAACAAGCAACACGTAGCGCGCAGACAAAGCAACATATAACAAGCAACACGTAGCGCGCAGACAAAGCAACATAGAACAAGCAACACGTAGCGCGCAGACAAAGCAACATAGAACAAGCAACACGTAGCGCGCAGACAAAGCAACATAGAACAAGCAACACGTAGCGCGCAGACAAAGCAACATAGAACAAGCAACACGTAGCGCGCAGACAAATCAACATAGAACAAGCAACACGCAGCGCAGACAAAGCAACATAGAACAAGCAACACGTAGCACGCAGACAGAGAAACATAGAACAAGCAACACGTAGCGCGCAGACAAAGCAACATAGAACAAGCAACACGTAGCGCGCAGACAAAGCAACATAGAATAAGCAACACGTAGCGCGCAGACAGAGCAACATAGAACAAGCAACACGTAGCGAGCAGACAGAGCAACATAGAACAAGCAACACGTAGCGTGCAGACAAAGCAACATAGAATAAGCAACACGTAGCGCGCAGACAGAGCAACATAGAACAAGCAACACGCAGACAGAGCAACATAGAACAAGCAACACGTAGCGCGCAGACAGAGCAACATAGAACAAGCAACACGTAGCGCGCAGACAGAGCAACATAGAACAAGCATCACATAGCGCGCAGACAAAGCAACATAGAACAAGCAACACGTAGCGCGCAGACAAAGCAACATAGAACAAGCAACACGTAGCACGCAGACAGAGCAACATAGAACAAGCAACACGTAGCACGCAGACAGAGCAACATAGAACAAGCAACACGTAGCGCGCAGACAAAGCAACATAGAACAAGCAACACGTAGCACGCAGACAGAGCAACATAGAACAAGCAACACGTAGCGCGCAGACAAAGCAACATAGAACAAGCAACACGTAGCGCGCAGACAAAGCAACATAGAACAAGCAACACGTAGCACGCAGACAAAGCAACATAGAACAAGCAACACGTAGCACGCAGACAGAGCAACATAGAACAAGCAACACGTAGCACGCAGACAAAGCAACATAGAACAAGCAACACGTAGCACGCAGACAAAGCAACATAGAACAAGCAACACGTAGCGCGCAGACAGAGCAACATAGAACAAGCAACACGTAGCACGCAGACAAAGCAACATAGAACAAGCAACACGTAGCGCGCAGACAGAGCAACATAGAACAAGCAACACGTAGCACGCAGACAAAGCAACATAGAACAAGCAACACGTAGCACGCAGACAAAGCAATAGCACAAAAAGCAACAAAACAAAATAAATAACAGTGTTTCCACACCTCACAGGCTACAGACAACATGTAAAGCGACAATACACAGCTAGGGATTATGTTCACAAGTCTGATTGGCCCTTGGCCATGTCTTTATCTTTTTTGTATATGTGCGATTGGTGGTGCAGTTATGTGTGTCTAATGGCAGTGTGTTCCAGACATGGGAAGATCTCACAGAGAAAGCAGATTGACTAAAGGAGCTTTTCCTTAAGGGAACTATACAGTCACCTCTCATGGCAGACCTTGTGGATCTGCTGCCATGGGTTTAGGTTTTCTGTTTAACAAAAGTACTAATTGGATGGGGGGGAGATGGACGGAGTGCAATGCAGTATAGTGTAGTTATTTTTGCTTGAGATGGCTTAATGCGGTGTGCAGCATAGAGTGCATAGTCCTTTAGTCTCTATGGGTCAGATGGCCGGTTGGTGAGGGTCACAGCATAGTCCGTTAGTCTCTATGGGCCAGATGGCCGGTTGGTGAGGGTCACAGCATAGTCCTTTAGTCTCTATGGGTCAGATGGCCGGTTGGTGAGGGTCACAGCATAGTCCTTTAGTCTCTATGGGTCAGATGGCCGGTTGGTGAGGGTCACAGCATAGTCCTTTAGTCTCTATGGGTCAGATGGCCAGTTGGTGAGGGTCACAGCATAGTACTTTAGTCTCTATGGGCCAGATGGCCGGTTGGTGAGGGTCACAGCATAGTACTTTAGTCTCTATGGGTCAGATGGCCGGTTGGTGAGGGTCACAGCATAGTCCTTTAGTCTCTATGGGCCAGATGGCCGGTTGGTGAGGGTCACAGCATAGTCCTTTAGTCTCTATGGGTCAGATGGCCAGTTGGTGAGGGTCACAGCATAGTCCTTTAGTCTCTATGGGCCAGATGGCCGGTTGGTGAGGGTCATAGCATAGTCCTTTAGTCTCTATGGATCAGATGGCCGGTTGGTGAGGGTCACAGCATAGTCCTTTAGTCTCTATGGGCCAGATGGCCGGTTGGTGAGGGTCATAGCATAGTCCTTTAGTCTCTATGGGCCAGATGGCCGGTTGGTGAGGGTCACAGCATAGTCCTTTAGTCTCTATGGGCCAGATGGCTGGTTGGTGAGGGTCACAGCATAGTCCTTTAGTCTCTATGGGCCAGATGGCCGGTTGGTGAGGGTCACAGCATAGTCCTTTAGTCTCTATGGGTCAGATGGCCGGTTGGTGAGGGTCACAGCATAGTCCTTTAGTCTCTATGGGTCAGATGGCCGGTTGGTGAGGGTCACAGCATAGTCCTTTAGTCTCTATGGGTCAGATGGCCGGTTGGTGAGGGTCACAGCATAGTCCTTTAGTCTCTATGGGCCAGATGGCCGGTTGGTGAGGGTCACAGCATAGTCCTTTAGTCTCTATGGGCCAGATGGCCGGTTGGTGAGGGTCACAGCATAGTCATTTAGTCTCTATGGGCCAGATGGCCGGTTGGTGAGGGTCACAGCCCTGGGGAAGAAACTTTTCAGGTGGCAGGAGGTGCCTGCCTGAGGGGAACTTTTGGAGGAGGGGGTGATCAGGTTGGGGTTGGCAATGATCTTTCCTGCACGCTTCCTTGCCCTGAAGTCCTGCAGGACCTTGATGGAGGGCAGGTGGCAGCAAATGACCCGCTCTGTAGACAATGCGTTGCAGTTTGGTGATGAAGGAGGTGAAGATGGACTCAACGATTGATGCGTAAAATCGGATCAGGGTTGACTTGGAAATGTTGAGCTTTTTCAGATGCTGCCTTATTGGTGATGTTGTCCTCCCACTTGAGGTTGTGGGAGATTATGGTCCACAGGAATTTGACTGATTCAGCCGTGCTAACAGCTGAGCCATCAATCTCGAGGGGGAGAGATGTTGGGGGGCGCTTTCTGAAGTCAATCACCATTTCCACGTTTTTTTTCTGAGTTGAGTTCCAGAAAAATTGCGACTACACTAGGCCACTCCACGGTACATGGACTCATTGCTGTTGGTGATGAGACCGACCAGATTGGTGTCATCTGAAAACCTGAGTTGGACAGATGCGTTGTTGGAGGTGCAGTCATTGGTGTAGAGTGAGTAGAGGTGAGGATTGCAGCTTGCAGCTTGCAGCTCTCCGGTGCTGAGGGATAAATAGTCCTGGACACATTCAGCTGGGAGAGTTCGTTTTGTAGAAATTCTGGGATGATGGTATTGAACGCAGAGCTAAAGTCCACGAATAATATCCTTGCATAGGTCTTGTAGTGTAGGCCCATGTTGACAGAGTCGTCCACAGACCTGTTAGCTCTGTAGGCAAACTGCAGTGGGTGGAGGGAGGCATCAGTGAAGGTTTTCAGATGGGACAGTACCAGGCGCCCAAAGTTTTTCATGATGATTGAGGGGAGCACAACAGGTCTGGACACCTTTTATTTTGTCGGGACTGGAACAATGATGGAAGAGGTTTTTACCAACATACATACTGTAGAACTGGACTCAAACATTATGGGAACCTTACGGGTAACATTACAAAAATGTTCTCTCTCCCTAAAATTGTTAGCTAGGATATCCCTGTGTCTCATTCTCCCAGCAAAACACACCTACTAGACTTATAACACAGCTAAGACTGCCCCCTAGTGTCCACTATCTACAACAACACAACCTATATACACTGTAATACGTCCTCTCTCTCTCTCGCTCTCTCTGCCTTCCCCCTCCCTCCACCTCTCTCTCCCCCCTCTGTCTCTGTGTGGTTATTATGTTAGGACAAATTAAGCACAGCAGTTGGTCTTAATTAGTCAGGTTTAATTAAAGTAGCTGGTGTGGAACTTCACAACGCAGTTATGACGTGTTTAGCAGTAGCTTTAATAGAGCGTGGCATCATAAAACACACACTAAAGTGATACAAGATCTGAACTAGTGACTTTATATGCCTTGCTATTCAGTTTCTTTAAATCAAACGTTCTATATTGGGTTTTCATTTATGTGCACGCCACGTAGGCTATTCATAATGACGTGATTCCTGAGATCTTTCAAATGTAGAGATTGAGACAAAGATTAACAAACAAAGCATCATCGCCACCCTTTGAGAGTTACTGCTACCGTATTACACAATGACTGGAACATGAAGTGTATGAATATGAAGTGAATATACTGTATATTGCCTAGTTAAATAAAGGTTAAAAAATATATATATTTGAAAAGGTTTTATTCTGGAATATATCCTTTTTGTGTTGGATGCAACAGACAGTTATGGCTGAATGTATATTTAATGAAGATCTAATATAAATTTACTCAGTGTTCACAACAGTCAGTAGTTCCAGTTAGTGCATCCACAGGAAGCCCACCTGTGTTCCAAAGTTAAGCCCGTCCCTGACGCGGGAGAAGAAGGCCTCAGGGTGAGAGGATGTACATAGGGTCACGCTCGGCCTGTCATTCACCGTGTCGTCATGGATACCCTCAGGCAAGACCCCACCCCTCTGGAGAAGTATTCTGGAATGGAGAACATGGAGGTTTAAAAACACAGGGGGAGAGGAAAGGAGACCCTGACCTAAACAATGTGGAGATGATTCTACTTTCTGTATTCAATGGTCAGCAGCACGCCCCTAGGGTGAAATATTCAGAACAAATGCTGCCCCTTTAGTTTAACTCTCCATCCTTCTCCTGGTTAGATTGGTAATCCACTAACCTGATGGGGGTAATGATCATTTCACTCTAACAGTTTCACCCCACACAACCAGTATCCAATCACAGAGATCGCTCCCAGGTCATGACCTTTGTGTATTCAATCAGATGAGTGGCTGGGGGGTAACTCGTGCTATGGTAATGAATCATGGAGAACGGTAACCCGGCGACAGCCTGTAGGATGTCAATCAGGAGACTATCCAGCCTAGCAGCACCTATCATAAAAACCACATCATAGTTTGACCTCACAGTAACCTCGTTATTAACCCTGTGGTTTTATTTTTAAAACTGGGATTCAATGCTTTTTCTTAGTGATTAAAGGGCAATAAGTCACAGAAAGACAATAGTAAGTCTTGTCTAAACTTTGTACAGTTGGCCACACTTATCTGGTGGTATGTTGACATGAGGCCTGGCCTCAGCCATGCCAAGAACACAGTCAAGGTAGATAGATTAGAACAGCCTGCTCTCTCTACAGCGTAAAACAACAGGCCCCCACCGATGGCCCGATCACCACAGTGACATCCCACATGCTGCTGCCGAACCCGGTCACCATGGCGTTGACTGTAGCTATGGCAACTTCCATATGGGTTTCTTTCCATCCTGAGAGAGGGACACACAGAGGGGGACACTTTAGACTGATGCACCGGGCATGTTTCTGGGGAATATTACTACTGTATTACGGTATCAAGACCCTCACGTTTGTGAACAGTTCCAATGACCTTCGCCTGGGGGTCAGTGAAGAGGAGGGGCGCACAGTCAGCTCCTGTTGCTGCTATGACGACATCTCTCAGATTGGTCACAATGCCGTCAAAGCTCTCTGGCTCCTCCTCCCTCCTGATCAACTACACGTCAGTGCCGTAGTTAACCTGGCAGAAACAACCAATCAGCATCAACCACTCAATGATGTCAGTGATGTTTACTACAACCTACTGGAGTGAGTGATATGCAATGTACTGGGAAAGTGCAATACCTCCCTGTGCCATAATGGTCCAGACCTCAATTAATCAATCAAATGTATGTTTAAAGCCCTTTTTACATCAGCAGCTATCACAAAGTACTTTTCAGATGCCCAGTCTAAAAACCCAAAGAGGAAGCAATGCAGAGGCAGAAGCACATTGGCTCGGAAAAACTACAGATGTTGGATCTTAATTTGATCACTCTTTTGTCATGGAAAATGTTTCCTGTGCATCATGAAATTCCGTGTCAGCATGGGTTTGATTCCGGCCCACTCCCCTTCTGGCACATATTGCTCAATCCCTGCTGTGGTAAACAAGGAAATAGTTTATTTCAATTGTACGGAATATTTGTCAAAAATAAAAATCGCCCTTAGTCTGTTCAAAAAGGACTAACTTGTTCCTATGATAATACCAACCAGAGGGCAAACATATCTTGAAAGACTTCGGTTGCAAGCAGGACTAAGGTAAGACCGACATCTTTTAGGGAGCATTAATTAGTTGACCAATAATGGTCGCATTTGACATCAACTGTGCGGGTGAATTTAGCGTCCATTGATGGTTTAACGAGACAGCAGCTGGTGATAGTCTAGTGTCAACTATGGTTGCAATAGGCTCCTTGTTATTTGATTATATTCCAATACATTCTGTAGTCTACCTGTTAGCCTATCCATTGTCACATAATGAAAGGTGTCACAACCGATAATAGATTACTGTTTGGGTTTCCCTGGCTAAGTTGATGAGCTAAGTTGGCTAAGTTGGCTGACCTGGCTCAGTTGACAGATGTAGGCCTACTGTAGAACGATAAACTTTCCTTCAGTGTGGATGCTCACCCACGTTTTATAGTTAGGCTATAATTTGTCAATATGTAGTAGTTGTGGTTGTTTGGTGTTTTTGGTCACCTACTGTACATTGGTATACAATAAGTGTGATTTCCATTGCTAAGCTGTTATGTGCCAGCTACCGTTACAGGCCTACTGTACTTTCAGTTTGATGTTGGCATTTGAAGTCGTCCTTGATGTGGATTGAAAGCCTGTATTGGATTGGATGTGGATTGAAAGCCTGTATTGGCTGTATTATTTCATTTCATAAAGCTGTCAAGACATTTATGCATTTGAGCCTATCCAAAGACAATTTCGCTGAGCTGAGACACCTTTCTTTGATGTGTAAATTATCAGACTATTCGTTTTACTTCTTGAAAACATTGAAATAAATGCAATTAACGTGGGCCTAACGTAGGCTAAATTAATTGAAAAATGTAAGATCCAATGGTGGAACTGCTCCACTAAATTCAGCTAGAGAGAGAGAGAGAGAGACAGAGAGACACAGAGAGATGGGAGAGGAACGAGGAGAGGAAAGAAGAGATGTTGACTGGCTGCTGATGATACAGATCTCAGATGGTTAGGCCTAATATTACACTACAGGAATAGATAATGCATTACACACACCCAACTAAAATGAGTATGGAGATGTCTCCTTAAGCAGGTAACTGTTGCAGAAGCTCCTGACCTCTCTGACGTTACTGACAGGTAGTGCGAAAGGCGAGCCGCAGGGCACGTGAGGTCATTCGATGTAACCACATACTCAAATGTATACACTGCCGTGAAAAGTTGCTCCTGGTTGAATAATAATTACTGTATAAATGAACATGCACAATGTAATGATGTATGTCAAAGTTTGTCCAATATGTACATTGAAAACATTGTATTTTAAAAGCACTGTTTGTGTGTGTGTGTATGTCCTCCTAACCTTGCCAACAAACAAAGAGCTGTGAGTGAATCAGTGGTTCACCAATCTGGGCCTTGATGGGCTCGGCAACAATATCAAGGGGTGATGTGTGAAAAAAAACACATTTTCCGGAGAACGTTTCTTTGGGACCATCAGGTGACGTCCTAAAAACGACTTTAGGGCTGTACAATGGAACAAGATGGGATCTAGACATAAACCTCCAGGGGAATAGAATCTCCCTGATATTGACACATAAATGTTCTTTCAACGTTCCTATGAAATGTGCCTAGAACATTACTATTGAATATTCTGAGAACATGGTAACCACGTTCTGGGTAAGTTCTGTTTGGTTTTTCTTGATTTTGACTATAATAGTGAAGACAAAAACTATGAAATATCACATATGAAATTATGTGGTAACCAAAAAAGTGTTAAACAAATCAAAATATATTTTAGATTTTAGATTCTTCAAATAGCCACCCTTTGCCTTGATGACAGCTTTGTACACTCATGATTCATGAGGTAGTCACATGGAATGCATTTCAATTAACATGTGTGCCTTCTTAAAAGTTAATTTGTGGAATTTCTTTCCTTCTTAATGCATTTGAGCCAATCAGTTTTGTTGTGACCAGGTAAGGGGTATACAGAAGATAGCCCTATTTGGAAAAAGACCACGTCCATATTATACCCTAACACTAACCCTAAATAGTACCCGCAAAACACTAGTCTCAACATCAACAGTGAAGAGGTGACTCCGGGATGCTGGCCTTCTAGGCAGAGTTGCAAAGAAAAACACATATCTCAGACTAGCCAATAAAAAGAAAAGATTAAGATGGGCTGTTTCTCAAACTAGACACTAATGTACTTGTCCTCTTGCTCAGTAGTGCACCAGGGCCTCCCACTCCTCTTTTTATTCTGGTTAGAGCCAGTTTGCATTGTTCTGTGAAGGGAGTAATACACAGCGTCTTCAGTTTCTTGGAAATGTCTCGCATGGAATAGCCTTCATTTCTTAGAACAAGAATAGACTGACGAGTTTCAGAAGAAAGGTCTTTGTTTCTGGACATTTTGAGCCTGTAATCGAACCCACAAATGCTGATGCTCCAGACACTCAATTAGTCTAAAGAAGGACAGTTGTATTGCTTCTATATTTAGCACAACAGTTATCAGCTGTGCTAACATAATTGCAAAAGGGTTTTCTAATGATCAACTAGCCTTTTAAAATGCTCAACTTTGATTAGCTAACACAACGTGCCATTGGAACACAGGAGTGGTTGCTGATAATGGGCCTTTGTATGCCTATGTAGATATTCCATAAAAAATGTGCCTTTTCCAGCTACAATAGTCATTTGCAACATTAACAACGTCTACACTATATCTCTGATCAATTTGATGTTATTTTAATGGACATAAAAATTGCTTTGCTCTCAAAAACTAGGACATTTCTAAGTGATCCCTTTTGAATGGTAGTGTATATGTTTACAGTATTATAAGTTATGTACCTGTATAATTGTCACGTCTGCTCCTGCTCCTCCCTTCCGGCATACGACATCGCCAGAGTACTAACCACCGGTCCTGGGATTCATCATTACGCACACCTGGCACTCATCATTACACGCACCTGTGAATCATTAGAATTATGATCATTATGATTCACACCTGGACTCCATTACCGTCATCATTTCCTCCCTTTTATATGTCACTCTCCCATGTCCACTCAGCAGTTGGTATTGTTCTTGTGTATCGGTGTTCTGCCTTATGTTAGTGTCGTGTTCTTGGTTTTGTTGTTTTATTAAAACATTTCACCTGCTTCCGACTCACTGCCCCATCATTACAATAATAGAACATCTTTATCTTAGTTTTCCCCCAATTTCTAAGTGTGGCTGCAGATTTAGTTATGTGGAAATGTCTGGTTCCATCCCTGTGGTCCTGGAAGACTTGGCTGTGGAATAAGAGCATGGGTTGAGAGGTCCAGGCCATCACATGGGCTGTGTCGACTGGCCTGATGGATATCGCTGAGCCACAGTTACTATGAGTCAGGTGTGTGTGTGTGTATAGTTTGTGCATGTGTAAGAGATAGAAGTGGCCAGCTGACAGCATAACATCCAGCAGAAATGTGTTTCTGTGTGTCTGTGTGTATGCGTGTGTGTATGCCTGTGCGGGTGCCTGTGTGTGTGTGAGAGATGGATGTAGTTAGCTGACAGCCTAATTTCTGGGGAGCAGATCTAGTGTGGCTGGGTGAATTGCTCGTCACAGTGCATTACATGGCCAGCGTCAACATCTCTCTCTCTCCTGTCTCATCCCCAGCCACAGCCGTCTATCACAGGCTACAGTCCGCATCCCCCTTATTCTATCCCTCTCTGTCACTCTCTCTCTCCCCCAAGCCCCAGTCCTCTTCAAGTAGCAGCAGAGAGAGAAAGACCATTCTAGCATGAAATTGAGGACCATCATGGTTGGTAGGATCTCTCTCCCCACCCTTGGTGGATGTGTCTAATGTTACAGTTGATTTAAGGCTAGTGATTTAAGATGCAATTCCGATAGCACTGATTAAAGAAAAGCCACAAACAGACAACCAGACAACACACACCGATTAACAGAACCACAACCAAATAGCAATATGAGACGAGAGATAGATAGAAACAAACAATATCAACAACACTTGTATGGTTGGGGTTCATAGAGCCTACTATCATTATACAATCTGTTATTAGATTCACACCACTGCTGGAAATAAATATGACAGACTACAGAAGAATAGTTTTATTCATTGTCTGCCTTTTTTAGAGTCTGTTTTCCATCTGACCAAAGAACCCATTTTACTGGACATGTGAAAGCTGTTCTCAAATCTACCACTAGGCGGGGCAAGTTACCAGATAATATTTTCACATTTAGAAGGTGGCTGCTGTTAATTCCATAGCATTTATTTATTTATGATATGAAGCCTTCTTTTGAGATCCACATCTCTGTGGACAATCAATGGAATGTTTGTACGAAGATTTCATCCACATTGAAATCATTACCTACTGTGCCATTCTACGAATATCCTGCAGACACAGTTTCTATAGCTACAGTATCCTGTGTGTGTGTGTGTGTGTGTGTGTGTGTGTGTGTGTGTGTGTGTGTGTGTGTGTGTGTGTGTGTGTGCACCTGTGCACATGTCCTCCAGGGATCATGCCTGAGGGAGGGGAGAGTCATCTGTATTGTCAAGGTTACTGGAGGTGTGGAGGAATCTATTTACTGTGTTTCTAATTCATACATATTAGATCATATTTCATATATTTCCCATTAGATTTTCATGTAAGAGTTGGTTATTATTATACGTCAGAACTGATGTGATATGCCAGGTATATTCAATCGATCCCTATCCCAGTCTGCTGTTCCCACATGCTTCAAGAGGGCCACCATTGTTCCTGTTCCCAAGAAAGCTAAGGTAACTGAGCTAAACGACTGAGCTAAACGACTGAGCACTCACCTCCGTCATCATGAAGTGCTTTGAGAGACTAGTCAAGGACCATATCACCTCCACCCTACCTGACACCCTAGACCCACTCCAATTTGCTTACCGCCCAAATAGGTCCACAGACGATGCAATCTCAACCACACTGCACACTGCCCTAACCCATCTGGACAAGAGGAATACCTATGTGAGAAAGCTGTTCATCGACTACAGCTCAGCATTTAACACCATAGTACCCTCCAAACTCGTCATCATCACCCTGGGTCTCGACCCCGCCCTGTGCAACTGGGTACTGGACTTCCTGACGGGCCACCCCCAGGTGGTGAGGGTAGGTAACAACATCTCCACCCCGCTGATCCTCAACACTGGGGCCCCACAAGGGTGCGTTCTGAGCCCTCTCCTGTACTCCCTGTTCACCCACGACTGCGTGGCCACGCACGCCTCCAACTCAATCATCAAGTTTGCGGACGACACAACAGTGGTAGGCTTGATTACCAACAACGACGAGACGGCCTACAGGGAGGAGGTGAGGGCCCTCGGAGTGTGGTGTCAGGAAAATAACCTCACACTCAACGTCAACAAAACTAAGGAGATGATTGTGGACTTCAGGAAACAGCAGAGGGAACACCCCCCTATCCACATCGATGGAACAGTAGTGGAGAGGGTAGTAAGTTTTAAGTTCCTCGGCGTACACATCACAGACAAACTGAATTGGTCCACCCACACAGACAGCATCGTGAAGAAGGCGCAGCAGCGCCTCTTCAACCT
Organism: Oncorhynchus mykiss; assembly: GCF_013265735.2. Classification (NCBI taxonomy): domain Eukaryota; kingdom Metazoa; phylum Chordata; class Actinopteri; order Salmoniformes; family Salmonidae; genus Oncorhynchus; species Oncorhynchus mykiss. The sequence goes on from NC_048586.1 coordinate 29,498,019, forward strand.
CAGGAGGCTGAAGAAATCCGGCTTGTCACCAAAAGCACTCACAAACTTCTACAGATGCACAATCGAGAGCATCCTGGCGGGCTGTATCACCGCCTGGTATGGCAACTGCACCGCCCTCAACCGTAAGGCTCTCCGGAGGGTAGTGAGGTCTGCACAACGCATCACCGGGGGCAAACTACCTGCCCTCCAGGACACCTACACCACCCGATGTCACAGGAAGGCCATAAAGATCATCAAGGACAACAACCACCCGAGCCACTGCCTGTTCACCCCGCTATCATCCAGAAGGCGAGGTCAGTACAGGTGCATCAAAGCTGGGACCGAGTGACTGAAAAACAGCTTCTATCTCAAGGCCATCAGACTGTTAAACAGCCACCACTAACATTGAGTGGCTGCTGCCAACACACTGACTCAACTCCAGCCACTTTAATAATGGGAATTGATGGGAATTGATGTAAAATATATCACTAGCCACTTTAAACAATGCTACTTAATATAATGTTTGCATACCCTACATTATTTATCTCATATGTATACATATATACTGTACTCTATATAATCTACTGCATCTTTATGTAATACATGTATCACTAGCCACTTTAAACTATGCCACTTTGTTTACATACTCATCTCATATGTATGTACTGTACTCTATATAATCTACTGCATCTTTATGTAATACATGTATCACTAGCCACTTTAAACTATGCCACTTTGTTTACATACTCATCTCATATGTATATACTGTACTCGATACCATCTACTGCATCTTGCCTATGCCGCTCTGTACCATCACTCATTCATATATCTTTATGTACATATTCTTTATCCCTTTACACTTGTGTGTATAAGGTAGTAGTTTTGGAATTGTTAGCTAGATTACTCGTTGGTTATTACTGCATTGTCGGAACTAGAAGCACAAGCATTTCGCTACACTCGCATTAACATCTGCTAACCATGTGTATGTGACAAATAAAATTTGATTTGATTTGATTTTGATTTGAGGTATTGTTGACTGCTTGGTTGTTGTTGCCTCTGCCATTCAAATTCCATTTGAGTGAAAACATCAATGTAAACCAACCTGTAAACTGACCTTTTTCTAGAAAGAAATGCAAATAGCAGAGCAGGTATTGTCATTGACTGTGATTTGTCAGTGTGTAGAGAGATCGAAGCCGCCCTAGGTGAGATAAGCAGCAGTAGGTGGCCTATTATATAATAATGATAAACACAGAGCGATGTAACGGATCTGATATAAAACCCCAGGAAGAAGATTGATTAGGCTGCTGAAATATCTCCTGCTAACTGTTACACATCACTATATATACACACGATATATACAAAAGGATGTGGACACCCCTTCAAATTAGCGGATTCGGCTGTTTCAGCCACACCCATTGCTGACAGGTGTATAAAATTGAGCACACCGCCATGAAATCTCCATAAACAAACACTGACAGTAGAATGGCCTTGCTGAAGAGCTCAGTGACTTTCAACGTGGCACCGTCATAGGATGCCACCTTTCCAATAAGTCAGTTCGTCACATTTCTGCCCTGCTAGAGCTGCCCCGGTCAACTGTAACTGCTGTCATTGTGAAGTGGAAACATCTAGGAGCAACAACGGATTTTAGCAGTGAAGTGGTGAAGCTCACAGAAAGGGACTGCAGAGTCCTGAAGCACATAACAATTGTCTGTCATCGGTTGCAACACTCACTACCAAGTTTCAAACGGCCAAATCGGCCAACATCAGTGCCTGACCTCACTAATGTTCTTGTGGCTGAATGGAAGCAAGTCCCCGCAGCTACAGTATGTTCCAACATCTAGAGGAAAGCCTTCCCAGAAGAGTGGAGGCTGGTATTGCAGCAAAGGGTGACCAACTCCATGATTTTGGATGGAGATGTTCGACAAGCAGGTGTCCACATACACTACATGACCAACAGTATCTCTATATCCGGCTGGCCTTTATTTTACCCTGACAAGATCGATCGCAGGCTTCCTTTCCCCTTTTCTGTTCCCTGGATGTAAAGCGATTTTCCGCACCTGAAAACGTCCTTGCTCGTTTCATAGGCAGTCAACCCGTCTGTCGAGTCGTGCACGGCGAACCGTGGTTGGCGCGCGCCTATCGCGCCCCACTCCGTTTTTTTTTTTTTATACCTAAACAGGAGGAAGCATGCGCCAGAGCTCGCGGGAGAGAAAGAAGAGCGTTGACAGCAGCGTCGCATCTCCGTCTTTCGAGGTTTAAGTCAAAGGATTACAGCATCAATTATTTTCGTCCAGAGTCTATGAAAACTTCAGTTTGAAACGGTACGATACAGGCTGGCTTCTTTGTGAAATACTTGCGTCTTATGCGCGTCGATTTCTGTGTGTTTCTGACAGTGTGTGATTGTGGTAGGCCATCTATCGAGGTTTCGCTGCTGGTAATGTCCTGTTCCAAGGCAGCGGTGTCACCTCTTATACCAACTACTGCATGGTTACAACCATTAACCTAGTGAGATATTTACATCTTGTGTGATTGATTAGGTATGGAGAGATTGGGGTGTGATTGGGTATTGAGATAAACTGACAGAGAGAAAGATAATGCCTATAGCACGCTAATATAATGTTGCCATGCCATATCGAACATGTTGAATGTTTCCATTTATTTCAGTATTTCAGTATTTGTTGATTGACATTGGCATGGTTTTAAAGACATACAGTTTGATTATTTAAATATTTTGTTCTGCCAGAGTTATATAGCCTAGCGGATCCTGAAATACAGACTTCCAACAGGGCATGGGAGCCACGCATTTTGATGGAACCACAGTTCATAATTGCTAAACAGTTTAGCCTACTATTCGATGTAGACCCATTTGCTAGTTTAATCCACTGTTTTAAATTGTTTTTTTTTGTGTGTTTTTGTTTTACAGACAAATAGAAAACTGTTGGCTAAACCTGGGATCTATTTAGGGTCAAATCAGCCTAGCAGGCTAGTACTTCAGAAAACCGTTATTGGTATGGCGAGAAAGAGCATGTTGGTTAAGTGTATCCAGAGAGCGATGCTTTTACTTTGCTACAGTGACGGTGAGTCAAACACTTCAGCTCGCTGCCTGGTGGATGCCCTTGATAACACGTCACCTGGGCAACCGATTCAGCACCAAGGAGAGCGGAGGGAGGGGGGGGGGGGGGGGGGGGGGGGGTGCAATCATTCGGAAACGTTAGTGTGGTTAAAATGGTAACACTCATAGTGCTGTGTGTAGACTAAGTGAAGTGAATATAACTCTGAATTACACAATGTGCCTAATGGAACCTCTACTAAGAGCCTTTGGATGAAAAATCTTATTTAATATCTCAGTTAGTAATATCTCAGTTAGCCGCACTGTGTGTGTCTGTCTGTCAGACTATGCAAGAGAACATGAGTCATCTATAGAACTGACTGTACCTTCTATTACATTAGAAAATACAATTATAATTACAATTATACAATTATAAAATACAATTATACAGCTTAAAGCCAGTGCAGTTGGTAACAAAGGACCATCATGTCGGAAAGGTTTGGCCTTGAAGTCTGTATTAGATGTAATTTCCATATAGGCATAGATATAGACAGGCTGTTGAATTAAAAAAAACAAATTTTCCCCTGAGAATTACAGTAGAGAGAGACAGGGTGCAGAGGCTGGTGGTTGAGCTAGTCTTAATTGAAATTGCAAATTAAAATTTCCATCTATTAATTGAATTGTTGCAGGCTGCAAATTTGGCCAACCGTATTAATTGTATTTATTAAGGACAAAATGCAATGTTTGATTACAGATGAATTTGAGATAATATAATTATGATATGTCTTAATACTAAACAGATGAGTGAATAATGAAAAGCAGAGAAGGCCTTTCAGAGACCAAACAAACATCCTTCACTGCAGGCTGGTGAGTGATGTTACATTAACGTGATTCAGACAACTAAATATTAACTCACAGATTGGAAGAGAGAGAAGGGAGGAGAGGGGAGAAACTGGTATAAAGTTGACATCATAACAACAACAGTCAAATTTCCCAGGGGGCATTGGGGTTGTTTTGGAAAACATGGCATGAGTTCAGAGAAGATAACTGAAGTCAGTAAACAACAGCCTCAACCATGAAAACAATCACCACTGAGCAGAGACCGAGAGAGAGACCGAGAGAGAGACCGAGAGAGAGACCGAGAGAGAGACCGAGAGAGAGGCCAAGAGAGACCAAGCGAGAGAGAGAGATGGGAAGAGAGAGACTGAGGGAGTGAGAAAGGGAGATGGTTGAGTCAACTCTTTACATTCACACCTCTCTATATTGAATGAATCCAGTGACCTTGCATATTATTGCTCTATGAATGGCATAATATAACACCAAATCACAGAGTTAACAGGATGGCACTGCTGTTCATTTTGTACACACAAACACAGCTCTACCTCCATTGACCCCACACCGTTCCTCACACACACAACCACTGGCACTGATTACTGTGGCAGTTACTGATGAGCTGTTACATTATAGCCTGGTTCTGCCCCTTTAAATAGGTTCAATACATAATCAAGTCTACAATTACAGACCTGATTCAGAATTTGTGTTTAAAAGAAACACAAGCTGTGTTTGCCATCGATCCCCAGCCAAGGGAATTAGACCTTCTTTCTCTCTCTCTCATCTCTTGATTTTAGTAACACTCCCAGCTAGGTCCTGTAGGCAGACACAAACTATGTTTGGAGATTTAACGGGACAGAATACACAGCTGCTGTGTGTGTGAGAGTGTGTTAGCTGCATGTCTGTATCTTGCTGTCGTTATGGAGCCAAATGGAAATGGACACTGGAGAGCCTGAGGAGGAGATGGTGATGGGATTACCCATGGCATGCCTCTCCTCTTCACATCTTCACATGCATTCACATGCACACACACACCCTCAGTGGTCATTGTGTGAATTAGAAAGCTCTTCAGTCACAGTGTTTCCTTCGCCCAGGGCTCTGACTGCTGTTTCCTCCCTGGCTGTCTCACACTGTGGTGGGAGAATCTCCCCTCATGTGTGACTACTGTCAGATATGGCCTGTGTGAGTAAGTGTGTGTGTGTGTGTGTGTGTGTGTGTGTCTGTCCATGTGTGTGTGCCTGTTTGCCTGCCTGGGTGTGTGCCTGCTTGCCTGCCTGTGTGTGTATGTGTGTGTGTGCCCAATTTTAAGCTTCTGTCAGTCAAAGAAAGTTGAACTCAAGTCAGTCAGGCTGAGACTTGGCAGCAGATCAGACCAGGCACATCTAATTGGGATTGAAGCACATGGAACAACAGGCAGGAAATACAATTAGCTGCCTCTCTGCCTGCTTGCCTGCCAGCCTGCCTCTCTGTCTGAGGGTGAGGGAGGGATGGAGGGAGGGAGGGAGAGTTCAGCTTTATCTGACTATTAGCGTGTTTTTATCGTGTGTGTGTGTGTGTTTGGTGAAACGGAAATGGCATGCATTCAGCACAATCTATCTTTCATCAGTTAAAAACTTCTTAGGGCTGCAATCCCGTTAACGGGATCGATATGACAACAGCCAGTGAAAGTGCAGAGCGCCAAATTCAAAACAACAGAAATCTCATAATTAAAATGCCTCAAATATACATGTATCTTATACCGTTTTAAAGGTAATCTTGTTGTTAATCCCACCACAGTGTCTGATTTCAAATAGGCGATTATGTTAGGTCACCACCAAGCCAAAGAAAAACTCTCATTTTTCCAGCCAAAGAGAGTAGTCACAAAAAGCACAAATAGAAATTAATCACTAACCTTTGATGATCTTCATCAGATGACACTCATAGGACTTCATGTTACACAATACATGTATGTTTTGTTTGATAAAGTTCATATTTATATTAAAAAAAGTTTACATTGGCGCGTTACGATCACTAGTTCCAAAAACATCCAGTGATATTGCAGAGAGCCACATAATTTTACAGAAATACTCATCATAAAAATTCAAGTGTTAGACATGGAATTATAGATATACCTCTCCTTAATGCAACCGCTGTGTCAAATTTCAAAAAACTTTACGGAAAAAGCAAACCATGCAATAATCTGAGATGACGCTCAGAAAACAAATAAAATTTTCCGCCATGTTGGAGTCAACCGAAATCAGAAATGACATTATAAATATTCCCTTACATTTGATGATCTTCATCAGAATGCACTCCCAGGAATCGCAGTTCCACAATAAATGCTTGATTTGTTCGATAATGTCCATTATTTATGTCCAAGTAGCTACTTTTGTTAGCGCGTTAGGAACACGTATCCAAACGCTCCTGCAGGTCAGGCATAACTTCGGACAAAAAATTCAAAAGTTATATTACAGGTCTTAGAAACATTTCAAACTAAGTATAGAATCAATCTTTAGGGTGTTGTTATCATAAGTCTTCGATAATGTTCCAACCAGAGATTTCCTGTGTGTCTAGAGAAGCAATGGAACGCAGGTCGATATCATGTGAAATGCGTGTGACCAGGAAATGGCTCTTTGCCAGTAACCTGACTCATTCAGCTCGTATTTAGCCCCACAACACAGTAGAAACGTCATTCAAGTTTCGAAAGACAGTTGACAACTAGTGGAAGCCCTAGGAAGTGCAACTTCATCCATATCCCACTGTGAAGTGGAAGTTTTAACATTGAACATTTTAACATGATCCTTTAAAATATGTAAAACAGCTACTTTTCACACAGTATGCATGTTCTGAACAGTCACATTTTCCTTTGGTTGAAGTTGTTTTTATTTCTGTGTAGAGTAGTTATAGTTCATTAATTGGCTGTGGTCTAGCACTTACAGTCCTGTTTAAAGATGGAGAGAATACTGTGGTAAAAGAATGAGGCTACTAGCTCTTTTGAGGGGTGTTTTTCTACTTTCCCCCCGTGATATTTAAGTCCTTTAACTAGGCTGGGTTCTAGCTGGCTGGCCGTGTGTGTGTGTGTGTGTGTGTGTGTGTTTGTCTAAGTGTGACTCTTGCTTTTAGGGCTGGAATTCTCAGTATGTGCATCAGGGTCTGGACTATGCCTTAATTTGTCTTTGGAGGGAGGTGTGTGTGTGCAAGTGGTGTACTCCCTGTATGTGTGTGTGTGTGTGTGTGTGTGTGTGTGTGTGTGTGCATGTGCGCGCGTGTGTTTGATGTATTAGAGGGGTTAAACAGGGGTGTTGTAGATAAGGACCAGACTCTCGCTCTTCCTATTACCAAAGAAGAATGACAGCGCTCCCACACACTCCTACACACAACACACACACACACACCCACACACAAAAACACCCACATACACACATATACACACACATATACTGTAGTATATACTGTTAAATGTGTTTGCAAGACAAGCCATCATGAGTCGATCTGTATCCATCATGATTCGATATGTATCTATCTAACATTCCTCATGGCTGATTAGCCTTGGTGCTGTTTTTCATTTAGTTCACTAGTCAGATTAGCCTTGGTGCTTTTTTTCATTTAGTTCACTAGTCAGATTAGGCTTTTTGGTGTTGTTTTTCATTTATTTAACCAGTAAGATTAGCCTTGGTGTAGTTTTTCATTTATTACACCAGTCAGATTAGGCTATTTGGTGCTGATTTTCATTTATTTCACCAGTCAGATTACCCTTGGTGCTGTGTTTCATTTATTTCACTAGTCAGATTTGCCCTTGTACTGTTTTTCATTTATTTCACCCGTCAAATTAGCCTTGTTGCTGTTTTTAATTAATTTATTTCACCTATCAGATTAACCTTTGTGCTTTTTAAAATGTATTTCACCAGTCAGAATAGGCTATTTGGTGTTGTTTATCATTTATTTCACCAGTTAGGTTAGCCTTGGTGCTGTTTTTCATTTATTTATTTCACCTATCAGATTAGCCTTGGTGCTGTTTTTCATTTATTTATTTCACCTATCAGATTAGCCTTGGTGCAGTTTTTCATTTATTTCACTAGTGAGATTAGCCTTAGTGCCATTTTTCATTTATTTCAACAGTCAGATTAGCCTTGGTGCTATTTTTCATTTATTTCACCAGTCAGATTAGCCTTGGTGCTATTTTTCATTTATTTCACCTGTCAGATTAGCCTTAGTGCCATTTTTCATTTATTTCAACAGTCAGATTAGCCTTGGTGTTGTTTTTCATTTATTTCAACAGTCAGATTATCCTTGGTGCTGTTTTTCATTGATTTCAACAGTCAGATTAGGCTATTTTGTGCTGTTTTCTTTTTTTCACCAGTCAGATTAGCCTTGGTGCTGTTTTTCATTTATTACACCAGTCAGATTAGCCTTGGTGCTATTTTTCATTTATTTCACCAGTCAGATTAGCCTTGGTGCTATTTTTCATTTATTTCACCAGTCAGATTATCCTTGGTGCTGTTTTTCATTTATATCACCGGTCAGATTAGCCTTGGTGCTGTTTTTCATTTATTTCACCAGTCAGATATGGCGATTTGGTGCTGTTTTTCATTTATTTCACCAGTCAGATTATCCTTGGTGCTGTTTTTCATTTATTTCATCACTTAGATTAGCCTTGTTGCTGTTTTTCATTTATTTATTTCACCAATCAGATCAGTTTTGGTGCTGTTTTTCGTTTACATAACCAGTCAGATTTGCCTTGGTGCAGTTTGTCATTTATTTCACCTATCAGATTAGCCTTTGTGCTGTTTTTCATTTATTTCAACAGTCAGATTATCCTTGGTGCTGTTATTTCATTTATGTCTTTCAACTATCAGATTAGCCTTGGTGCTTTTTTCCATTTATTTCACCAGTCAGATTAGCCTTGGTGCTATTTTTCATTTATTTCACCAGTCAGATTATCCTTGGTGCTGTTTTTCATTTATTTCACCGGTCAGATTAGCCTTGGTGCTCTTTTTCATTTATTTCACCAGTCAGATTATCCTTGGTGCTGTTTTTCATTTATTTCACCGGTCAGATTAGCCTCAGTGCTGTTTTTCATTTATTTCATCACTTAGATTAGCCTTGTTGCTGTTTTTCATTTATTTATTTCACCAATCAGATCAGTTTTGGTGCTGTTTTTCGTTTACATAACCAGTCAGATTTGCCTTGGTGCAGTTTGTCATTTATTTCACCTATCAGATTAGCCTCAGTGCTGTTTTTCATTTATTTCAACAGTCAGATTACCATTTGTGTTTTTTCCTTTTTTTTCACCAGTCAGATTAGCCTTTGTGCTGTTTTTCATTTATTTCAACAGGCAGGTTACCATTTGTGCAGTTTTCCATTTATTTCACCAGTCAGATTAGCCTTGGTGCTCTTTTTCATTTATTTCACCTGTCAGATTAGCCTTGGTGCTGTTTTTCATTTAGTTCACCTGTCAGATTAGCCTTGGTGCTGATTTTCATTTATTTCACCTGTCAGATTAGCCTTGGTGCTGTTTTCATTTAGTTCACCTGTCAGATTAGCCTTGGTGTTGATTTTGATTTATTTCACCAGTCAGATTAGCCTTGGTGCCGTTTTTCATTTATTTCACCTGTCAGATTAGCCTTGGTGCTCTTTTTCATTTATTTCACCAGTCAGATTAGCCTTGGTGCCGTTTTTCATTTATTTCACCTGTCAGATTAGCCTTGGTGCTGTTTTCATTTAGTTCACCTGTCAGATTAGCCTTGGTGTTGTTTTTCATTTATTTCACCAGTCAGATTAGCCTTGGTGCCGTTTTTCATTTATTTCACCAGTCAGATTAGGCTATTTGGTGCTCTTTTTCATTTATTTCACCATTCAGATTAGCTTTGGTGCTGTTTTTCCTCTCCCTTTGATGCTCTACTAGACATATAAATTACATTCTGGGTTGGAAATCCTTATAAGAACATTCACTCCCAGTTGTTTTGTGACTCCTATCTTCAAGTCATGCTTTTTGTTGTTAGAAGGAGGGGGAGATGAGTGCCCTATATGTAATGGTTTCAATGGCATGTGGTATTATTATTCGTATCGAAAATGTTGTGAAATATTTACTAGTTGTTGGACAGAATCAGTACCATGAATACCATACAGTTTACTATATTTCCAGGTAAATAAAGGAAGTTAGTTGTGCCCACTGTAGTGGCCATTGGCCAACCAAGCCATACTCATACTGTATGTGTTCTGGTCTACAATCAGAGCAGGGGGAAGGTTTGGCATCTCTTCTCTCTACTGACCAGACATGGACTGCCATAGATACTGCAGCGCATCGTAGAATATCACTTTACACTCTGATGCTGTTATACACTTAGTTGAGTGTTTGTGCGTGTGCTTTTGTGAGACAACGAACGAGACCTGCCTCTGATTGAGAACCATACCAGGCCAAGCATATAAACACAACACAGAAAAAAGAACATAGACTACCCACCCCAACTCACGCCCTGACCATACTAAAACAAAGACATAACAAAGGAACTAAGGTCAGAACATGACAGTACCCCCCCCCCCCCCCCCAAAGGTGCGGACTCCGGCCGCAAAACCTGAACCTATAGGGGAGGGTCTGGGTGGGCGTCTGTCCGCGGTGGCGGCTCTGGCGCGGGACGTGGACCCCACTCCACCATAGTCTTTTCCCCCTTCTTTACCCGCCTCCGTGGCGCCTTTAGAGCTCGGACTGGGGACCCTAGCAGCGGGCCCCGAATGGACGGGAGATTCCGGCAGCACCGGACAGGCGGGAGACTCCGGCAGCGCCGGCGTGAAGGGCGACTCCGACAGCGCCGGAGTGACGGGCGGTTCTGGCAGCTCCTGACTGACGGGCAGCTCTGGCAGCTCCTGACTGACAAGCGGCTCTGGCAGCTCCTGACTGATGGGCGGCTCTGGTAGCTCTTGACTGACGGGCGGCTCTGGCAGCTCCTGACAGACGGGCGGCTCTGGCAGCTCAGGACAGACGGGCGGACCTGGAGGGAGGAGACGGAGAGACAGCCTGGTGCGTGGGGCTGCCACAGGACCCACCAGGCTGGGGAGACCTACAGGAGGCCTGGTGCTTGGAGGAGGCACTGGATGGACCGGGCTGTGGGGGAGCACTGGAGCCCTGGCGCGCAGCCTTGGCACCACTTCTCCAGGCTGGATCACCATTTTAGCCCGGAACATCCAGAGTGCAGGCACAGGTTGAACCGGGCTGTGGGGGAGCGCTGGAGATCTGGTGCATACCACTCGCACCTCTCCCTTAGGCTCAATACCCACATTCGCCCGGCACGGGCGGTGCGCACGCATAGGACGCACTGCACCCTCCCAGCACCCCGGAGACACAGCACGCAGCGCCGGCGCAGGATACCCTGGGCCGAAACGGCGTACTGGAGACCAAACACGCTGGGCTGGCACAACACGCCCTGGCTGGATGCCCACTTATGCTTGGCACTTGCGGGGGGCTGGCCTATAGCCCACCGGGCTGTGAGCTCGTACTGGCGACACCGTGCGCTTGATCGCATAACACGGTGCCTGACCAGTACTGCGCTTCTTTTGGTAAGCACGAGGAGTGGGCTCAGGTCTCCAACCTGACTCTGCCACACTCCCTGTGTTCCCCCCCAATTTTTTTTGGGGGGGGGGGCTGCCTCTCGTGCCTGTCGCTCTGCCGTGCTGCCTCCTCATATCGCCGCCGATCAGCTTTCGCTGCCTCCAGCTCTGCCTTGGGGCGGCGATATTCCCCAGCCTGTGCCCAGGGTCCTTTTCCGTCCAAAATCTCCTCCCATGTCCATGAGTCTGGAGATCGCTGCTGCCCGATACCACGATGCTTGGTCCTTGGTTGGTGGGTGATTCTGTAACGGAATTCATCTTCCTCTGACGAGGAGTATGAAATGTCGGACCAATGCGCAGCGTGGTATGTGTTCATGATGATTTATTTTACTGAACACTGAAAATACAAAATAACAACGTGAAAATAAACGAAAACCGAAACAGTCCTGTAAAACACTAAAACAGAAAATAATCACCCACAAAACACAGGTGGGAAAAGGCTGCCTAAGTATGATTCTCAATCAGGGACAACGAACAACACCTGTCTCTGATTGAGAACCATACCAGGCCAAACACATGAACACAACATAGAAAAAAGAACATAGACTACCCAGCCCAACTCACGCCCTGACCATACGAAAACAAAGACATAACAAAGGAACTAAGGTCAGAACGTGACAGTGTGTGTGTTTGGGTGAATGTGTGCTTTGGGTTCATTACAAGGTTTAGATACGGTAACATCATGTAGATACACATACTATACCAAACATTAGGAATACCTTCCTAATTTTGAGTTGCACCCTTTGCACCCCCTTTTGCCCTCGGAAC